>NW_026057576.1:62854041-62885261 GCF_023721935.1 Panthera uncia | reverse complement strand
TTCTTTCTTTCTTTCTTTCTTTCTTTCTTTCTTTCTTTCTTTCTTTCATATTTTTGTATGGATGTTTCCAGCTTGTGGTGATTTCTGTATGGTTTTTCTACAGATATATCATCATCAGGGAATACTTTTGTGCTTTCTAAGTAGTGAGTTTTACACTGTATTACATGTGGGGTTATTTGTATCTATATTCTCTCCTATAACATACTTGAGGGCAAGATACTCCTATAAGATACTTCACATGACACCTCAAACTCTCACTAGGCAGTATTTAACAGGGGGAAGGGTAAGAATAAACATATTTTGCATGTTCATTTTGCTTTGGGAATTTTGCTTGGTGAATTATATACAATTAACCATTTCATCCTCGGAAAAAACCTATTATGTAAGCGGTATTGCCCTCATTTGCAACTAAAGACATTTAAGGCTCAAAAAGTTCAAATAATTTGCCCAAGGTTCTGAAGCCAGCTATTAATAGAGGCGGACGCAAACTGCAATTCATCTCCAAAAGAAGTCACTGGATACATGTTTATTAAATGTACTGTAAAAATAAAATTGATCATTCTTTGGTAACGTGTTATTTTATACAATTTTAACAAGCTATAGAATATGGTAATAGTCAGGATGACCTATGTCATTTTCAGATCACAAACAGCCCCAAAGGTTTACGTCTCACTAAGATTATGTCCAGTGCGGGCTGGTAGGGAGCTCTGCCCTTCATATTCCCTCAAGAATTCAGGCTGGCTCGTTCCCTTCTCAAGGCAAAATCACAGTCTGGCTCTTGAAACTCCCATCTGGAAGCAAGACCCTCCATTTCCACTCACATTTCATAGAGACATATGTCACATAGCCACACCTAACTTAAGAAAGGAAACAGTGAAATAAAATTCTACCATGTGCCCATAAAGAAGACAACCAATACATTTGTGAGCAGCTCTAATGACCACTGCATAGGTCTATCTATGATGTGAAATGCACTGGAAAGATAAATTACACTCATCATGTGTTCACATCCCTGCCCTGAAAGTTTCTTGTATCAAGTAGCTTCTGGCTTCTTGTAGGCTCTTGCCCTAAGACATCTGGAGTCTCTTCACTCTTGGTCAACAAGGTTATGGAGTGGTTATGGACCTTACTGTGCTTTGGGAGCATCTTTAAACAAGGTGAAATAGACCTTAAGACTGTCAATAGTTGATCCTTTTTTGTATTGATTCAGTGCACTTAAATCTCTCTAAACCCACAGAGTATCTATGGCTTTCCTCCTGGCACACAGATCTCTGGTAGACCAATCTGCTCAAAGAATCCAAGCCTCTGTGGTTACCACTTGCAAGATGAATGTGTCATTACTCAGCAAAGGATTAATTCCCTCTTTTTGTCATTTCGTCTGATACTTAGGAAAATCATCAGTGAGGATGATTCTTAACACATAGGAGGACTTTATTGAAGGACTGATTAGAAAAATATTAAGATTCCATGGAGTAGAGGTTTAACCAGATGAGCCCAGCATCAGACAAACCCCACAACTATGCTCTTGGAGTGACTTCAGAGATGACCAGAGGGCAGGACTTATTGAGTAATTACCTAAAGCCCAAATCTGGGCTTCTACTTCTGAATCTCTTGGCTGCATTGTTAATGAACACAGCAGAGCAGATCATCATAAGGTTCACTGTGTAAACACCAACATTTACTAATTACCAGGCACAAAAGTAAAACCTGGAATTAGAGCATTATGAGATGACAATGATAAAATTGCAAGAAGTTTTCAGAGCAAAGGACACCAATTTTCTTTAGCTACGTTTATGTTGAACATATGCATTTTACAATCATACAATGGAAGGAAGGCAGGAGGTCAAGAGAAGACAAAAGCTCAAAGGTAAATGTAGTTGGTTTCTAAATCCCAGGGACATCGGAGGACTTGGGTAGGTGGCAAGAACTGTTCTCTTGAGGAGATCCAATTATAGACCAAAAAGCTTAACTTCAATTAAAAGGAGGAGGTGAATACGCAAAAGTGTTCATCTTGCCTCTCTTTACTACCAGTACAATCTACATCCAGGGGAAAACCAATGAAAAGAAAAGATCCACCATTACCCTAGGGAATCAAATTTGGAATGTCGTCTAAAGCAATGGCTCAGTTTTCCCAAGGACAATAGCTAGCAAAATCAGGTCCACTTGGCATCTAATGTAGATCAGCCAGGAGCATCTAACGTAGCTAATCCACTAGAGTTAAATGGACATGTGGCACTGCAATAGTGTTTTTTTATTTGATTTTCAAACACGTCTTAGAAAAGGTACCTCACTGTTCTTAGATATATAATATACGTGACAGTACAGACACCTGCTTTCTCACGTATAGGAAATCCTTCCAGCATGTTATTGTCTAACATCTGGATAACGCCAGTTTTTTAAACAACCTAACCATTTAGCTACAAATTTAATTTCCTCCTAAAATTGATCCACTTACGGTAACCACATAACCTCAGAAATAACTAGCGTGTTCTTCTTTCTCCTAACCAAAATTATGCCAAAATAGGTTTGAGGGGAGCCAAAAATATATACATATACAATTTTTTTTAATTTCAGGAGAACCAAAAGAAACATACGTGGCTTATTAACAAAAACATGCCTTAAAGTATAAATTACCTTCTCATGAAAAGAATTCAATTTATGATTCAACAGAAAAATATGTGTACTGGGTAATCTGAGAAATCTGCATCTGCTCAGGCTCCTAAGAATCAGAAACCAAACTGAGCTGACGGAACTATTATGCGAAGCAAAAATGACTCACAAAGTAGGCAATTTCCTACAGCAAATTAAAATGCAATAGCAGGCATTTCATGAATATTTGAGAGTTCTTTTTTTCTCAATGACAAGCACCTGTGTGTCTTTCACTCCTTTTGCTGTTCAAACGACATTGAATAAATGGCGCTAAACCTTTACTCCAAAGGTGCCTGTGAAGCACAACAGGGACACATGTTTCAGGCAAGTTGTCTTGGTATTTCCGAAGATATTTAGACAGAAGCATTGAGAAAATAATAATCGTTATGAATAAGCAATTCTCTTCCTGAGCATGCTAATGGCATCAATGGAAGGCATTATGTTTACTTGGGCTTTGTTCTAGACTTTCACAATGGGCTGGCTCTCTGATTGCGCACTGAGTTAAATGAAGGTTCCCTCTTTTTTTTGTACTCAGTGGCATTTTTGTTCAAGAAAAACATCAGCAGGGGCACCTGGGTGGCTCAGTCGGTTAACCGTAGGACTCGGGTCAGCTCAGGTCATGATCTCACGGTTTTGTGAGTTCAAACCTCGCATCAGGCCCTGTGCTGACGGTGTGGAGCAGGCTTGGGATTCTCTGTCTCCCTCTCTTCCCCAGCCCACTCAAGCTGTCTCTGTCTCTCTCAAAGTAAATATGTAAACTTAAAAAAAAATCAGCAGACCAGTGTGTGGGTCCATGTTAACCACGGTATATTACTTGGAGAGGCAACAGTAACCCAGCTCTCATAGTTTTAATGATAACTACACTATATTCATCTGGTATTTGTGCTAAATGAAAAATGTACTTCATTTTTGGGAGCCGCTTTTAACATGTCAGTCCAAGATTCGGTGCCTGGTAAATAACAGCCACTAATGTTTTTCCACCTTTAAAGGTATGCCGTTCCAATGAACTCACAGCATGTTCTTTTAGTCTTAAGGTCTGACTCAAATGACTTGGACCAATATGCACCTTCCAAATGCACCCTCCTCTTCTGTCCACTCCATCCGGCATGGGCTAAGTGCACCGGGACCCCTGCCTCCCCCCTGCTCCCGAGGTTTTGCTCTGTTGTCTTTCATTCTCCATCTTGCTAGTGAAGCCATCTTCCTACAAGCGACCACGCAGCTCCTTCACTTTCAAGTCTTCAGGGTCTCCCAACATCAGTAGAGCGAGGCCCAAATGTACACATTCTCCAGCCTCAGCACAGGCCGGGGCCAGTCTTCAGGCTTTATGCTGAAAACTTTTAGCCCAGATTCCGCCCACCCCCACCCCCACCCGGAATGTCTTTCTTCTGCTATTCCCATCAAAGTCTATGAAGATACTTCTCCCCCACCCTCAGAAAGGTTTGCTCACCACCCCTTGGCCACTTCTGCTGGGGCTCTAAAGTTGTACACTTTTCATACAATACATCTCAGCACAGCAGCCAAATCATTTCTGTCCTTCACTCAAGACTTCAAAGGCATTCCATCTGTCTCAAAATAAAATCCAGCCTCTGTGGTTCAATGTGATTCCAGTCCCTGCTTTTCCTCAGACTTCATCTTGTATCATGCCAGCCTCTCTATTTCCTTTGGCCATCCCAAAGCCTCCCCGCCCTGGCTTCACCATGCCAGGCATATTCCCACCCACCCTGGGCACCATATTCACCCGTTGCCAGAAACACTCTTCTCTGGATACTGACTGAAAGACTTGCTTTCCACTTCCCCGTGTTTTTTGTTGACACGTCACCCATTGGTCAGGCCTTCCCTGACCACCCAAGTGTAAATAACAACCATATGTCCCTATTCCCAGGCAGTTCCCACTTTCCTGTTCTGTACTGTTCACCATTGTACTATTGGCAACTGATGTCATATTGTCCACTCTTGACTATTCCTTCTAGAATTACACCTTCAGGGGTGCCTGGATGGCTCAGTTGGTTGATCATCTCACTGTTGATTTTAGTTCAGGTCATGATCCCAGGGTTGTGGGATCAAGCCCTGTGTCAAGCTCCACACTGAGGGTGGTGTCTGCTTGAGATTCTCTCTCTCTCCCCCTGTCTACCCTGCTCACACACTCTCTCTCTCTCTCAAAAAAAAAAAAAATCACACTCCCCATCACTCTTTATTCTCCTATGCTGCTTATTTCTTCCCATACTCTTTATCACCAGCTTGCAATTCTATATGCCTTATTTAATTGGTTTATTTTCTCTCTCCCTGTCCTAGAATATAAGCTTATGAGTCCAGAAGCTATATTCCTAGCTTGTTAGAACAGTGCATAAAACATAGTAGCCACTCAATTCATATTTGTCAAATGAACAACTACTATATTTCTCAAGTTTGCTATCTCCTAACTAAATCACTTGGACTTTTAACCTACAGAGGACATTATTTTTTCATATACTCAGTGATATACAGAGTAGTTGGGAGAGAGAAGAGATTTAATCAGTGTGCTTATTAAACACAAAAACATTTCAGATTTTGGTCTATCCCCCCTAAAAAGGATAAGTGATCTTTTTTTTTTTCACATAGTTCTAAAAATATTCCACATGTCAGAGCAGAAAAAACAATCTTTTGAGAATACTAATTCAGCTCATATAATGAATATCTTAGACTCTACTGGCCTTGGTCAAAACTGACTAACCAAAAAGAAAAAAGATCAACAAATCATTCATATAGAGATCTGTAACACTTAGTTATTTCATATCTATGTCATCTCTCATAATATTTAAGTTCCACTGACTGAAGCTGCTCATTGGAATAAAGGTATTTAGTGAGTTGAGCTACGGAATTTTTAAAATAGCTATTTCAAAGGTGCTTCATCATAATACCAAGTATCTTACAGTATTTAGGGAAAGGAGGAATTGGTGTTCACTTTATTTGACTAAAAGATTTGAAAATTTGGGTATGGTACCTAAGGTCTGATATGTGACAAGGAGTAAAGAAACTGTCAGCAAATTAAGGAACAATCAATGGGGGGAAATGAGGAAAGAGAAGGAGACTGTAACCTGACCCTTACAACATCAATCTAAAAAGCCAGAATGGTTGGTCAAGGCTTCCAAGTAGACAATGGCAGAGCTGCTCTTAGGACTTCTGTTTCCTACGTTTCTACCTGGCTTCTTATGCTTCTCAGGGATACTTCACACAGAGGGATATAAACGCTCCAGCCCTAGTTTGGAGTCCTGAACACACTCTAGGCTTCTAAAATCACATTTACTATAGTGTGAATGGAAAGAAATTTAGACCCAGGGTATTTAAATAGAAACCACCATCCTTATAAAATGGGTTATAGAACCATTAATTGTCTGCTTAGAGCCTCAATTATAAGATCTCTAGGGTACCATTTCAAAAATTAAAGCTTAAAAGATGCACTGGTGGCCTGGAAAAGCTATTGTAGCCTCGAGAAATGTCTAACCTTCCCATAGGGGAATGAGAGTGTGCATGGGGAAGCTGGCCTCGTATAGAAAAGTCATCGTTTACCTCTTCCTTGCTTCTGGATGTGCCAGTTTCATGATGCTTTGAGCAATCTCCTAATAGCTACCTACTTAGTGAACTCTCAGTTTTTCCTATGGGAATAAATCCTACTGGAATAAGATAAGTGCAATATTTCCCAAGAGAAAATATACGATGTTTTATTGGCTAGCTGAAAGTCTTTAAAACCATCTACCAACTACACAACATAATAAATTTTGAGAATCTTCAAGACGAATGAACTCCTTATAGAATATATTCTGCAGGCTTAACTGAGAGCTCCCAACCTTTACCTAACACCATTACTGACAGATCTCTCCAGGCCCTGGCCTGTGGGCTTGGAGCCATGCAAACAAGCAATAGACAGGTTTCTCCTATCTGAACAAACTGCCTACAGCGAGGCCTACTAGCTACAGGAAATAGCCTGGACAGTAAGTGTACCCAGTAACAACAGGAAAAGGACAATGAGATAAAGGAGAGTAACCACAAGGTGCAAATTTCAGGAACAGGAATAACGGGGCTATTTTATAATGGAAACGCAGCCAATCCTCATCGGATGCAGATTCTGTTTTTGCGAATTTGTGTAATTGCAAAAATTTATTTGTAACCACATAATCAATGCCCACCACACTTACAGTCACTCACACACATGCACAGAGCGGCAAAGTTTTGAGTCACCACACATTCCTGTTTCCAGTTGACCTCGTACAAGGCAACTCTCTACCTTGTTTTAGCTCTCATGACATAAACAAGTGACCTGTAGTGTCCTATTTAGTGCCACCTTTTTGTTGATTTTCCTTTTTGCACTTTTGTGCTTTTTGTTGGTGATCTGGCTGTTTAACATGGCCCTCAAGTGCTGTGTTGGGGTGCTGATGTGCCTTACTTGGGGCCCTCAAGTGCTGTGGGGAAGGCTTGATGTGCCTTACTGGGAAATCACATGTGTTAGATAAGCTTCATTCACACCTGGGTTATTGTGCTGTAGACCGTGAGTTCAGTGTTAATAAATCAAATACGTATTTATAAACAAATAAAAACGTTATACATTGACGGCTGATGAAATGTTGAGAGCACAGGCTCAGAACCTAACCTGCATGTCCCCCAGGGCAGAAGTTCAGTGTCCACTGATCCGGGTGCAAGGATACTTTATAGAACATAACTACGACATATAAAGAGGTTGAGTAAAGGCCAAAGGGTTTTCTAGGCCACGGCTAATATGAAATGGTAGCTAGCTAGTATGCTACTGTATTAATTATATCACTGTAAAATGTTATGAAAATTATAGCTCCTTTTAGTGAAATCTTAATTCCAGCTCAACTCCCTTTGGATTCCTTTCAAATCCCTTTCCATCAAATGTGTCTTGAAATAAGCTATAGCAACAAAACACATTATGACACTGGTCCATTATTTTGCTAAGCTAATTAACCATCATGATTCATTTCCCACACAGAGAGGTACAGATTTATAGTGTAACGAAAGAAAACTGGATTAGGGTAGACACAACTGGGCTTTGTGCCCTGGCTATGTATTTACCAGTTATATGAATCTCAACAAATAACTTTACTTCTCTGATCCGCAGCTTCCTCAAGTTGTCTGAGAAATAAATTAAATACTGTACAGAAAACCACACATGAGTTGCATTTAGTAGGAGCGTAGTTATTTTCTTTTAGTTTATAATTAAGCAATATTGTTACTTTTCTTGTTAAGAATAACTGGTTTTTATTTCCAACTCAAGACTTCTGCCTTTTTTCTACTCTTCCAATTTTTGAGTGAGTGTTCACTGATCAACAGATTTTAATGGAATGCCTCTTCTTTATCATATATGGGCTCATCACCAAAGGGACACATCGTTGACTAAGGCACAGTTTTTGCCACCCAAAAGGATATAATCCACTGAGGGAAAGCAAAAAAAAAAAAAAAAAAAAAAAAAAAAAGGTAGGTATCACTTTTTTAAATGAACTGGGATAATGTTAAGAGATACACAGAATGCTATAAATTGTACAGAATGGGTTGAAGAGGTTGGGGAAATACTGTTTAAAAAAATCTTTCTATAAAAGGCCAATTTAATATATCTTGATGTGTGAGTAGAAAACAATCAGGGAAGTCAAGAGGCATTTCAAACAAGGTAGCAGCTTACACAAAGACCAGGGGGCAAGAAAGAAAAGGTTAGTTTGGAGTCTTACAAGAACTTCACCATGGTTATAAGAAAGTGTTTAAAAATAAGGGCGAAGGAGCCCTAAAATTCTCATGGCACCAGCATTTTTTATGTCAGTACTTCCAATTGTGAAGCAATGAAGGGATGAATTCAGTAAAATAAGTTGGGGGAAGGGGCACATTAGATTATCACGCCCTGGTAATATTCTCTAATTTAACAAAATCAGCATAAATGTATTTTAGCAACTATTTCAAGGTTGGAACTGTAACAGGTCATGATGCATTAAGAGTAGAAGGGATGGTGGGGAAATACTGCAAAGGGCGCTGTAACCAGGTGGCTGCAAAGGGGCCAAGGCCCTGGGCTACCCTGATGGGTGGCAACGGCCTGAGGGTTCTGGGTTCCAGAGGAAAGAGAACGGATCCATAAATGTTCATCTAACAATAATGTCACTGAGTTTAAAAGCAACGTAGACCTGGCCCTGGAGATCAGGCTGGAGACTTACAAACTGGTGCTCCAACACTGTTTCTCTCAACTATACTGTTCATCATAATAGGAACACAGTCTGTGCACTAAAACTACCAGAAGTATAAACAGTTTGGGTTTTTAGACAATTTATAGCTGCCACAAGCTTAAGGAGAACAGTTGAGATGCATTTTATTTGTTCGTTGATACTAGTCAGGTTCATCACATGTACACCATGTCTAAGTAAAGCTGGCCTAATGGGCCAGCCAGGCAAGAAAGCCATTCAGTTAAACAAGCTGCGTAGTAATTAGGAAGACCAGGGGAGAAAAAAAACCCAAAAAACTGGACCATATATTATCTATTAGGAAGAAAACAACTGATGCCATAAAATTCCATTGAACATAATCTAGACTTCCCTCTGGCTCCTTCCTTCACGATTCAGGTGGCTCTTTCAAGACTGTGCACCTCCTTAGTATTATCAGTCCCATAAAATAAAACATTTCCTCTGCACATGTGCAGAGGGACTTGTAAAAGTTCAGGTCAACCTGGAGATAGTCACCCTTTTAAAATATATCTGAATTCTTAAGGAATAAAGTCTCATTGCAGTTTAGTTTTGCCCACCTTCTCCCATTTCTTGCTCATTTAGAAAACAGCTACAGTAACTGGTTTGTTCCCATATTACGTGACTTTAAAGAATTTAAATAAGAAGCCATCAGCCTCAAGTAAGAGTGGCGGTTGCAAAGTGAACGCCCTGGCAAATTTACACAGGGAGATGTTCAGAGTGACAAATGATCGAAATTGTAGTTCACGATCACAGATAGCAGGGGCAAATTAAATACGGAGTCCTGCATTATCTGGAGAACAATTACAGAATGACCAAGCTAACTCCAAAAGCAGTGCAATTAGTAAACAAACAAAAACATGGCTCTTTCAAAAGTCAAATGCTTGCTTAAGAACTTAAACAATACCACACTGGCACATATTTTTGAAATGGTGAAGGAACATACACACCATTCACCAAACTTAATGAATGCCAAAGAGAACTGAAACTAACAACTATTACTTGTTACTATTACTTGAATAGTTATTATAAGAGTAATGATTATTGGGGTGCCTGCGTGTCTCAGTGGGTTAAGCGTCCGACTTCGGCTTAGGTCATGATCTCATAGTTCATGATTTTTGACCCTGTGTCGGGCTCTGTGCTGACAGCTTGGAGCCTTGAGCCTGTTTCAGATTCTGTGTCTCCCTCTCTCTGCCTCTCACCCACTCGCACTCTGCCTCTGTCTCTCTCTCTCAAAAAGTAAATACTGAAAAAAAATTTTTTAGAAAGAATAATGATTATTATTAATTGATGCTAATCATCAGAGTAAAATACCTCTTAACCATTTCGATACAGAAGTAATCTTTTAAGTCACTAAAGCCTCTACTAAATCGATCACTAAAGATCAGTACATTATCAGTAGCTCTTCCCTCCAAATATTTTGGGATTCACATCCTGCATTTATAATAGGAACAGAATAACAAAAAGCAGCAATGGTGACTGGAAGCTTAAGCATTAAGCTCAAACATCAAGTATACATATTTGTATCTTATTCCACGAACACAAAAAATTGCATTAATAGACACTGGAAATTCTTTTCCGTGCTAAGCATTCCAAACAAAGGATTAAAATTTTAGTAACATAATATCAATAATTAAAAATACCAGCTATATTTATTTATTGTGTACACAGCAAGAGAAAATATTAAGATCACATGATTGTTAACTTCTAGTTGCCTTATTATCAGAGTAGATACTCTAAAAATTTCCTTTCTGTTTGAAAAAGAAGAGGAAGACTGGAATGAATAAATCAGCAATTTTCTCAGAAATATGGCAGAGAATGCATTTTATTTGGTGATAGAGGTAAAATTCTTTGTGTGTACTTTAAAATAAAAGCTGTACGAGTTCAGTAGGATTTTCAGTATGGACATGCCCATAGGTCATCCAGACCTTGGATACCAGATCTCTTATACAATAGTCCACGTTTGACGACTGAACAACGGCCATGGCATTTTTAGTTCTAAAAGAAGAAAGTGTAGATATTCCACCCAAAAGAGACAAGGAGGAAGCCAGTGACTATATACCATGAACCATAATTGGTAATCATAACCACAAAGGGGGTTTTGTTATGTCTTTGGGGGATTTTGCAGGAGGAACAAAGCAGGAATGAAACATTACACAGAAAAAAGATGATACAATTTTAGAATGATAATCTTATATTTTAAAATATTTTGATCGAAGTCATATTTTCTATATGTAGCCTCCTCTCTCATTATTACCTGCACATTTGCATGAAAACAGACCATTTTTCAATATTTATCTGGCTCCTGTGGCTCAGTCTCCACCTGAACTCTTAATCCTCCCTTTGTGACATAAATCCAGTCACTGTGAAAATCATTCCATGCCACTGACAGAGGATTATAGCTTCATGTAGGCAATATGCAGCTAGAACAACAGATGCATACTCCTTGGCAACCCAAAGTCTGGAGCAGAAAGTACTGAGAAAAGAAATTATAAAATAAGTGGTGAAGTCACGGCTGCCACAGAACTATAGTAACACAATCACTACCAAAGGTTGAGACTGATATTTGCGATATGATTTATCAAGTGTTCCTTAAACTAAGGTTTGTGGGCAACATCAAATTATCACTAAGAAATTTACAGGCATGTCCAAATTATTACTAGGAGGTCTATGTGGTCAAAGACCCTTTCTTGAGTATTCCTTGCAATGGGTAAGAATTGCAACCCTCTTGCTTATAAGCTATGAGATCTTGGACCAGTGAAGACAACAACATAAACTTCACAGCATCGGTGAGTTAAACTAAGTGCCCCACTCTGGCCATGGAACATAGTGAGGATTCTGGACTGATAGAATTATCATTTGGGAGGGCACATTAGGTGGCTCAGTCAGTTAAGAGTCTGACTTTGGCTCAGGTCATGATCTCATAGTTTGTGGGTTCAAACCCTGCGTCAGGCTCTGCACTGGCATGGGATTCTCTGTCTCCTGCTCTCTCTACCTCTCCCCCGCTCATCCTCCCTCCCTCTCTCTCTCTCTCTCTCTTTCTCAAAATAAATAAATAAGAATAATTTTAAAAAAGAATTACCATTTGCAGAACATTTGGGGTCAATGCATATTCTTCTTCAAGGTATCCTAATTATTAAGTTTGTCTTCATCTATTAATTTAGGCATCAAATGCTCCTGTTCCTCATTATTTGTGGATTCCATAATGCGAATTTGCCTACTTTCTCAAGTGTATTTGTGCCCTCAAAACAAATACTCGTGGCACATGTCATTTGTGGACATGCACAGATTGGTGGATAATTTCAGCCACCCAATGTGCACCTTCCAAACTAAGGTTGAACTGGGCAATGCTGTGCCTTCTTGATTCAGCCAGCTCTCACACTGCAAACTAGTATCCCTTCGCGGTCTAGTTAGCACCACAGCGTTTGCATCTTTGCTTTCTGTTGGTAATTTCACCGTTTCAAATGGAGTGCTCAAGGGCTGTCTCATGCTCAGTCCTAACTACAAGAAGGCTGTCATGCGCCTTATTAAAAAAACACATTTGTTAGAGAAGTTTCATTCAGGCACACGTTACAGTGTTGTGTGTGAGGTCAATATTAATGAATCAACAATAAGGTACAGCCAGAAAAAGGAAGAGGAAATTCTCAGATCTCTATGTGAGGCTGGTCTGGAAAATACTAAATACTACAGTCACAATACATTTATAGTGGCTTAATTTGTGGGTTCCTGAGATAAATTTTTTAAAACATTAATTAAAAAAAAAAAGCATAGTGGACAGCACAGTGGTGTGGTTGAAAGCCAAAGAAATTTATGGCTAAGTCCATCTCAGTTACCACATCATTATAATTATTTAAAAAAACTGAATATAGGGGCGCCTGGGTGGCGCAGTCGGTTGAGCGTCCGACTTCAGCCAGGTCACGATCTCGCGGTCCGTGAGTTCGAGCCCCGCGTCAGGCTCTGGGCTGATGGCTCAGAGCCTGGAGCCTGTTTCCGATTCTGTGTCTCCCTCTCTCTCTGCCCCTCACCCGTTCATGCTCTGTCTCTCTCTGTCCCAAAAAAATAAATAAAAAACATTGAAAAAAAAAAAAAACTGAATATAATTAATTATAAGAAATATTGCTTTATTTATTTACATATATATTTACTTACATATAGAAACTTATACAAGGTTATCTACTTAACAGTTGATGCAATGTTGTGACCAGAGGCTCACAGGAACTTAACCTTCTATTTCTCCTAGAAGCAATGACTCCAGTATTATTTAATTCACTGTTAGTGGGGATGTTATGCAACACAAATACCACACAAAATGAGAAGGAACTATATGTAAAACCTTTAAAGACCATCTACTAATTCAAATCTCTACTATACTGCATAGAATTCCCAGATACAAACACAAGGCACCCAACCCCATTAGATCTGAATTTCAGATGAACAATAAATTATTTTTTAGTGTAAATATGCCCCATTCAATATTTGAAATTCAAATTTAACCAAGCATCCTGTATTTTGTTTTAATTTTTTTATGTTTATTTATTTTTGAGAGAGAGAGACAGAGTGCAAGTAGGGGAGGGGCAGAGAGAACGAGGTAGACAGAATCTGAAGCAGGCTCCATGCTCTGAGCTATCAGCACAGAGCCTGATGCGGGGCTCGAACCCACAAACCATGAGATCATGACCTGAGCTGAAGTCAGCAGCTTAACTGACTGAGCCACCTAGGCACCTCAATCTCTCCTATTCAAAATCTTCCAGCACTTTGACACTATATTCTTTCTTTTTTTTATGTTTTGAAGAATGAAATTTACAGTTCTGTAGGCTTATTCTCCTTGAGAATTTGTCCTCCCCGAAATGTAAAATACCAACTTCCTTCCTGAGAGAAGACTGCGTTAAAGAGAAAAATACAGGTGCTAAATCTAAAGAGTTAATCTTATTTCTCAAAAAGTACAAGTGATTCCATACTATATCTCAACATAAATATGAAAATGTCAATGTTGTCTACCTAAAAATGTAACAACTGCTCTAAGCTGGTGCCATTTAAAAACATGATACATAACACATAGTCACTGAACTTATTAGCATTCGATTTGTTAATTCTAAGTAGAAATTATCACTTGTACCACTTGCTTTACCACTCAAGCCCTAGAATTCCTATGAGGCCCTTCTCTCATCTATAAGGTTTTTTCTCCCAAGATTCCATTGTTATAGCCTCCAGAATTAGGGTCTGGTACATACACGAGAGGAACGGGCAACCATACATAATAGCCATGATCATCATTCACCCACATTTATTTCGCCTCTTCTTCCCGGCACAAGGGGGATTCTTCTCTCAGTTCTACTTTAAGGCTGCCCCTAGGCTCGCTGTGACCAGTGCCATCAGAGAGGAAGTGATGTGTGACATTTCTGAATGGGAGCATTTAACTGCTGGTGCTCAACCCTCCAGCCACTCTTTCACTGCCATAGTGATTGCAAAACCACATGCTCTCAAAGGGGACTCATAAGACGAAAATGGCCTGATCGGCCAAGCCAGCAAGCGGAGACAGCTGTCCAAGAGCAGGCGCGAGCGAGCGATGACCCTTGGCAAATCCCTCTTGCAGCCAGCTCTTCATGGTCCACCGGCTAAAAGTGGTTTTCACATTGGAAATGTAATATATGATAATGACTCTTACCCTTTTAGTCGGAAGAGTTACTCAATTTTGCCCCTTGCCTCACAATGCTTAAAATATTTACTCTCTGGCCTTTTACAGAAAACTTTGCTAACCCTCGTCCCAAAGATTCACCCAGACCCACGACAACTTTTGTGTGAGCAACAGATAAACGTGTGTAGCACAAGAGAGATTTGAGTCATCACAGCGGTGACAGGAAGGCAGTTTCAATACTGTCACTCAGTAGTAATAAAATGCTCCGAGGTTCAGCTTCCGCCTTGTCTAACAGGTGCACATTAAATAAGATAAAATATATGAATAGACTACTGGAAGTCATAAATGAGCCAGGATGGGAGATTAAACAGACCATGTTGAGGCTAAGTTGAAGGGGGATTCAACAACGCATTGATTATAAAAGTCTCTTCTACCTGCTTCACAATTTTACCCAAGTCCAGCCCTATCGAGAATAAATTTGTCGCACATGTGTAAATTCTTCCAAGTGTTGCTTTTTAATTTTCCTATTACGTCTTTCATGTAGCTTTTGGTAGGCACTATGTCAGCCCTGTGGTCCAAGATACACAAATCCAAGTGGACAAAGTCATGCATAAATCTAAAATAAAGAACGACCTACCATTCATTTTGCATGTCAACTTGGCCAGGTCGAAAATTCAGAGGAGACTTCATGTGAAATTTTTGCACAGTTTCCATCCTATAAATAAATAAGCCTATGGGACCCCGAGCCCAGGTTCCTTCAAAGAAGAAATCTCCCTCACCACTTCTGGTTCTCTGCCTTATTTAAGATGAGCAATTTTCTGCTGGGTATAGTTCTTGGGGCTGATTATTCTCTATGGTGCTGCTTCTCTTAAGAAGTATCTGCATGAAATTACTGCCCAGAAGTTTAGGATTTATGCATGTTAGGAAACACCATCTCTGACTTCAAAAGCCAATCCGAATTACATTTACGTGTTCAGTCTGAGCAATCCTGTCTAATTAAACAACGTATTGATCACAGAAGCAATGTGGAGCAGATTACGTTGTATTTGTAATAATTCACTGATTAGAGGTGGAAAATTCAGAAACATATGAAATAAAGTCCTCATTTAAGAAAAGGATTTTAAATACTGCCGAGGATGAACATAAAGTACCGGGAGGTTCTCGTTAATAGGAAAATGCATCACAGACTCAGAGTGAGGTAATTGCCATTTTCAGGTGTAATTTCTAACACATCCACGTGGATTAGTTCCCTGGGTGTGACATTTTGTAGGAGGCTTTGCTGTGGGAGGAGACTGGGCAACAGAATTGGGAGAAACAGGTCCGAATACTGTTGGAAACGTCATGTTCTTCGTACTCATTGTCTATTTTTAAGCGTAACACTTTCTACGCTCTTTAAAAAGTGAGTATATGGAACCCCTTTCACTGTACATGAGCAAGATTTTCATTATGGAAAAATAATGCTTAAGCAGAGCTGTTTAAAAACTGTAAGAAATATTTCCAGCATGCCTCCACTCATTTGCCATTTTACCCAAATAAAACATATGAGTTAATTTAAAAAATGATCTGTGAGGATGCAAAATAGATACACACCCATGAAATATTAAGTAATACATAACAGTTTTTTTTTTTTTTACAGTTTGGATGCCTTGCATGTAGAAATGAGTTTTTTCACTACTTCACAGACACACAGATTGAGATGTTCTCCCCCCTGCTGGCCCCCGGCATAACATGCTGCCCTGAACTGTCCTCAAACGTTCCCTTATCCGAAGGTCTGATGCTCTGGAGTTCTTCACTGACCGTAACGGCCACCCTCTCTCTCCAGGCTTCTGGTGTTTTGCTCTCTCACCCTTGTCCAAGTTCTTTGCAAGCCCAGACCCACCAACAGATAAATCATTTAGTCTGTCCCTGGCCAGCATGCCAGGCTCCGTGCTCCTGTGCCCTCTGTCCCTGCACCTTACACCCGATGTTGGCCCAGAATCACCAGCATCCTGTGTCCTCTCTGCTCAGGGTGGGCAAAGGCATGCCAAAGAATGCCAAGAAACAAGAGGACACAGCATTGAAAAATGACAAGGGAATGACCAGCACCAAGCACAGTGAGCACTGGGGAGCAAGGGCTTCCCACTTGAGAAATAGGGCCAAGGTGTCATCAGAGCCCAGCATTGAAGATTAGGTAAGATTTTTACAAGCAGGTATAAAGTCGGGGAGATACTGGCAGAAGTCCATGCAGACACCCATCTTTGCATGTACTTGAGATTCAAAAGCAGTTACAAAATCTCAGTTAAGCTACATTTAACTTCATTTTTTTTAACGCTCATTTGAGAGAGAGAGAGAGAGAGAGAGAGAGAGAGAGAACCCGCATGAGTAGGGGAGGGGCAGAGAAAGAAGGAGACACAGAATCGGAAGCAGGCTCTAGGCTCTGAGCTGTCAGCACAGAGCCTGACGTAGGGTGCGAACTCACGAACTGTGAGATCATGACCTGAGCCCAGGTCGGATACTTAACCCACTGAGCCATCCAGGCACCCCTAAGCTACATTTAACTTCTTAACAAAAAAAAAAAAAAAAAAAGGCAATTTGGGGCTATAAAAGTCAAACATGAACAAAATTAGAAAAAGAATTGTAAACGATGAGTGATGTGTTTATTTTTTTGTTGAGGTTCTGAGGACCTCAACCCCTAGCAGCACCTTTGCTATGACGTGTCAGAATTCTGTGTGTGGTCTAGGTAGCATCTACCTCCATATTCCCATGTCTTAAAAATATCCAAATTTTCCTTCAGATGTTGACTCCTCCCTCGTGCAGGAGAAGCCAACCCCATCCCCACCCAAGTAAGGGCCCTCACTGATTTAAGCCAACACCCCCAAGTATATTCCATCCCATTGGCTTAGATCAAAGAGGATACGTATATGCCCTAACTCAATGCTATTTCAAGATATGCTCAGAAGCCAAGACGGCAGTCCTTCCTCATGCAGTGAACATGAATATGGAAGATAGAAACCCCAACAGCAGCTGAAGCTGAACCATGACCTTGAGAGAATATTCAAGTGTAGTCTAACAGTTTTGTCTTGTTCTGACAAATGTCCTTTTTCCACAACAGAAACATCTAGTTAGAGTGGATTTGGATCTCGGATAAAATAAATCTGTCAACAAACTTTTCTTATCACTTGGATACTCTGTCGATTTTGCTCCTTAACCAGGCATTGTTGGATATTGGAGCTGCCTCTACCCGCAAAATGAAATGACGTGTGGTGTGGTGTGGTGTGGTGTGTGTGTGTGAAAAGAGATTAAGGATTGTAGACAGCATCATGTGAACTTTTGTCTCCCTATTTTAAATACATTTCCAGGATCAATAAACAAATGCTGAATGAAGAAACACATGAATGGATTAAAAAATAAAATAGAACAAAAGGCTTTCTACACAGACACTTTACATCATCTGCCCTAAATCCTCATATTATTTTCAGAATGCTGACAAATTAATCCAGCCTAAGAACGCACTTTGAGGAGAAAAAGACCTGCAATCAGGTTTTTGAGGCATACGCTCTTATTGGCAATGAAACTCAAAGCCATCAACAGATCAATGCCATCAAGGAGGCAGAACATACACTTCTACAATTGGAAGGGACAAGACGTTTTCAAATACATCCTCACGTGTTTGTAGGTATATCCAAGAAATCCAAGTCATACACCTTCCATTAAAAGGGCACAAAGCCTGTTTTTTCACCAGTGCACCAACCACTCTAGGTGCAGGAACAAATGTAGCCCAAGTGACTAGCGGGAAAAAAATCAGAAGCTGGACAAGCCACACAAAGCCCAGAGCTGGGCAACATTTGATCAGTAACTGCACAGCCTGTCTGGCAGCTTCAGAGAACTCGAATAGAGCACAAGGACAAATTGCCAAATGTAGAAAACCATGGCAGCCAACAGCTGGGATTTCACAGCTTGGAACTATCCCGAAGCCACGGCCAACTGGGGCGACCGGCCTCAGCTTTTCAGTAACCCAAGGAAACAGCAGTGGTGAAGAAGGAGAGGATCCCCTGCCCGCTAACCAGGACCAAAAAGTGAGCAACTTTTGAGCACAGTATACCCACCATATCCAAGAACGTGTGTTGACCTCCCTTCCCCCTGCAATCTGAGTTCTCTGGGCACACTGTGACTTGAAGCACATCCAGAATTCCCTATGGGTAGTCCTGGCTCTCAGACACTTAGGTGATTTCTGTAAATGACCTTTTGTTCACCCATCTGCACAATCATCATTCCTGGTTCTCTGGCTCGGAGAATGCCGAGCACAAATTAAGTTCATGTGAGACTTATCCCGCAAAGATGCAGGTTCTGTTTCCCTACAAACTTCACTTGAATAATTTAAGGCCCTGATATGTTATCAATTGCCCTTCAGCCTCCAACTTTGTCAACATTGTGTTCTTCAACATAAAAGTTTCATTTTTAGTCTTTTATTTTCCGTATTAAATGGCCATACATCTCTGTTAACTGACCAGGATTACACAGCATATGGAATGCCAGACCTCCTCTCTTTGAAATACAATTTCCTTTTGGCTTTTCGCCCAAACGCAGTTAAGTAGTATTAGCTCCCCAGGCAGACCTCATCGTCTTTGAGTTAAATACAGTAAGAAGTGCTGATGCTTCTATTTCACTAATATCTTTGCTCTATAATCCTTTATTTTATGACCTGCCCCTGGCTGCTCCCTGAGCTAAGAATTTGCTGTTCATAAAGCGGGGTGACACGTCTCATCAAATAATGATAAAGAAAATGGTGTTCCTGTAGCTTGCACATGAGCAATCGGAACACAATATGAATGTAGATGCTCCGGGCTGCTATCGGATCCAATGTAAAAAGTAAAACATTATGCTTTCATCCAACATGAGAAAAATCTAGATTTCTGTTGTTTTAATCTTTTAGTCATAAAAGAGACACAGACAAAATCAACCAGAGAGACTCATGTCTGAACAGCATGATGGCATCAATGTCATCATCTCATAAGCCTTTAGAACCTTTCTCGGATGAACACGCCAAAAGGACGGTGAAGAGAAATTCAATTTGGGTTGGTGTTAATAATTCTCAAATTGCTTAGTAATAATCAGATCAGGAATTTTAGAAACTGGTAATTCTGAATTTTTCTTCCCAACAGACCCCACTTTTTATTATATTTAACACACTTACACACACATGCACATGCAAACACACACTCACACACATATACACATGCAAACACACACATGCAAACACACATGCGCACACATGCAAACACACACTCACACACATGTACATGCAAACACACACTCACACATATGCACATGCAAACATGCACACACACTCACACACATGCAAACACACTCATACACACATGTACATGCAAACACACACATATGCACATGCAAACACACCCTCACACACATATACACATGCACGCACACACATGCACACACACTCACACGCACATGAAAACACATGCACATGCAAACACACATGCACATGCAAACACACTCACATGTGCAAATGCACACGCACATGCAAACACATACATACATATGCATGCAAACACACACATGCACATGCAAACACACTCACACATATACACATGCACACACATATGCAAACACACATGCACATGCAAACACACATGCACATGCAAGCATTCACATGCACATGGAAACACACGTGTGTGCACACACATGCACATACAAACACACGTGAACATGGAAACACATTTGCATTCACATGCAAACACACATGCAAACACACACTAACACACATGAACATGCAAACACACCCACATCCACGTGCGTGCGTGCGCACACACAAACGCACACACACACACACACACACACACACACACACGCTCTTACAAAATAAATCCCCCATGCCAGGCCCATTTTAAAGAGCATTACAAACACCGACTTCTTAAATCTACAACTATGTAGACTAGGTTCTAAATTACCAAAATTTTTTACAGATGAAGGAGCTGAGGCACAGAGAGATTAAGTAAGTTACCCAAGGTCACAGAGCTTGTATGTGACAGAGCCAGGCAGTCTGGCTCCAAAGTCTATATATCCCCCCCACTACAACAGGTTGCCTCTCTCTATAAAGCAGTATTTAATATAAAACCCAACCTTTGAGACCTTTGATTAATACTACTTAAATTTTGTTAAAAAAGAATAGTGGACCAACTTCAAACAAGGGTAAAGGAAAAAATAGTATATAAGTATGCACTTTTTACTTTGAAAAAGCCTTAGCAATGTGATAAGGTGGAGAAGACAGCTTATGGATTTTGCTTTCTAAAACCTTCGATAAATGAAACCGGTTTAAAATTTAAATTTCATTTAAATTTAAATGCAGTTTTGATAAGCTTCTTAAATGACTACTGTTGCTTCCCCTAGGACATATTGATTTCACATCTTACTGTCTGTTTCTAGAAAATAGGGAAAGAAAAGAATCTGGTTTTTAAATGCCTATCTTACTTCTCTCCTGAAAACAGTGTTGTGTTCAAATACAAATGACGTGGGAGAAGAAAAGAAACAGAAAGGTACAGACGGAGAAATAAATGATCAGTGCAAAGTCTCTTCAGTCAACACCTCTGTTGTGTCTCAACTTCCTGTCTTGTCCCTACCCCCTACTCCTCCAAACTTAGCACCCATGGTACTGTCTGTGCTGCCCCCCCGCCACCCAGACTTCTCAAAAACCCTTTCACACTCAATTCAGGGGTCTGGAAGCTGATGTGTGTGGCTTTTCGTCATTCCTTCTCGCTGTTATCTTCTCTGCTTTTCCCCTTTAAACTAAAGAACAGTTTCTTAAATGTGTTTGTTGGGATGATAATGGCGAGTATCAATAAATTAATAATAAAAAATATTACTCCCAGGTACTATGCTGTCTCCCCCCCATGGGGAGGATCCCCCACATGGGATCACTGATTATAAAAAGATGACATATCACACAGGTTATTTGTCCTTTTTAATTGAAAAGCTAACAGACCATCTAGTTATATTTCCCCCAAAACCACAAACTGAGGAGTAACTGACTCTCTAGCCAACATAGTCAAAGCTGAGGATTAAAAATGCAAAAACAAGTCCTTAGATCCAATTAAAGGAGCCCTGCTACATACAGGCTCATCAATATCAGTGGCACTCTTTGATTCCAGGAAGCTGGAAGACATCCTAATAATCCCACTCATACAAAAAACTCATACAAAAAAACATGTTTATTTTTTCATGTTTATTTATTTGAGAGAGAGAGTGAGAGTGAGAGTGTTCAAGCAAGTGGGGGAGGGGAAGACAGAGAGGGAGAGAGAGAATCCCAAGCAGACTCCACACTATCAACACAGAGCCTGATGTGGGGCTCGAATTCACGAACTGTGAGATCATGACCTGAGCTGAAATCAAGAGTCAGATGCTTCATTGACTGAGCCACCCAGGCGCCTCTCACATATTTATTTTTTAAGCCTTGTAACAGTACTGCCAGATCAGGTAGGGATGACAGTGAAGATATTTAACACTGATTAGAACCGTCTCTGGCCATAAAAAATGGGCGGGGTTAGAAACTGCTGTAGATGATTTCCATTTCACAGAAGAGATACCTCGGCTCAGCAGGTTGAAGTGACATGCCTAAGATCACACGATTAGTTAATGTCATACCTCACCATCACACCAGGGTATGTCTGACTTATAGATGATCTCCAGTCCTGTGGCACTAGGGGATCTTTGAAAAAAAAAAAGCATTTTAGTTTCCAAAAATGAGTAGGAAACACTGCGTATTGTATTTCCTGTTTTGGACATGAGCAAAGCGTAGCAGCACATTTCTGGCTCTGAGACGCCCAGAAAAGATACTGGTTTCACTGTGCTGAACCCAGAGTTTTTCAAACTCTGGCTGACAATCCACTTCTTCATGCAACACCTGTCAGCAGTAGTCCAAAAACACTGCTGGGCAATGCGAGTCTGGAAGTGTTCACATGTCTCTCAAAGATTTTCCTTGGCCCCTGAGGACCACTAACAGTTGGATGCCATAACTCTTTTTTACTTCGAATGTACAATTATTTAAAGAGTGATCTACCTTCACTGAGACATTTGGTTACCTCTGATTCACTCCTCAGGTCAGGGCTACCCAAATGAAATTGTTCTTAGGCCCCCAAAGCCACTGAACTGCCATATCCCACAAGTACCGTTAGGTCTTTTTCTTACTGTTTTCTCTGCTATACTGAACATTAAGGACACCGTTCTCTATCTTGGAAATTCTTTTCCTTGGCTATACTCACACCAAAATGTTCCTGCTTGTTCTATTGTTTCCTCTGTCTTTTCTACCTATGCTCCCTCCACTCACCCAAAACTATAGGGATTTCCAAGGATTCTATCTTTGGCCATTTTCTCTTCTAAATCCCCAGCTTACCCAAGAAGGATAACAAGAAGGGTGTAATGATCTTACCTACAGGACAATCTTTCTTAAATCTGAATTCTGCCCCAGACCGCTTCAGCGAGCTTCAGGTTCACACATCCCATCACCACCTAGACAATTATGCGTGAAGGAATTGCATAAACTGCAATCCTAAAAGGTACAAGAATAAATTCCACCTCCCTACCCCATCTCATGACTGAACTCCATAGACTGGCTCTTCTTATCACCTCTCACAACGTCATCCGCCTGGAAGATTCCACTCGGAATCTGAGAGCCACTTCATCTGCTCCCCCTCCATCATCACCCAAAGTTATGTCTAAGGTAACCACATAAAATAGAACCCCAATAAAGACACTTTTTAGAATGAAAGGGCTAGAAGGAGGGCTATTCATAATAAAAATAAGATAACTAGCGTAAACCAGGACTGTGTCCAGAGAAACTGTGGTAAAAAGCCATGCGATATTTCCTCTCTTCTTGAGACCCCGAAAACTGTCCATTCCCAGAACCCCTGCAATCAACCCATCACTGGTCATCCTCTCTCATGGCACATCCTCCCCCAACTGCCTCTTCCCAACATGAGCTATCTACCTGAGCCAGTTTAACCCTAAATTGGGTAGAGTTATGCTTTTGCTTAGGACAAAATTTTATTGTCACTCTCTGTGCCAGACTTAGTCTTTTCCCCCACCTGTATGTATTTTGTGCCTGATGACCCCTCTCTCTGCTAGAATGTCCTTCTTTCCCTTCGCCTGTCCTCCTCTCACTGATTTCCCTGGTTCATTTTATTTATCTCTTAAAACTTAGTCTCAACCCCTCTACAAAGCTTTCCGTTACTGTCTCTGTTTATCACCTCCTGGTGGGCTAAGGACCAACAGCCCCTTCTTCGTGTTACCACATCAAGCTGTCAATATCTCCTTGTCTTTACCATGTTGCGTTTCATTAATGATTCATCCCTTGCTAAACTATAAGCCAATTCGTTTATTATGTATGTTTGTATGTGTTTATGTATTTAACAATAGTTCTACCGGTTCATTAGATCTTTGGGAGTAATACACAGTGGATGTTAATTAAATGCCAAAAAGTGTTTGAAAATCCTTAGTATTTCTGTCATACTAATAGTCATCACTAACACTGGAATTGCCAACATCATAGAGTTTTGAGTTATTATACCACTACAATGCATTACCATTTAATCTATCACATATATACTTTCAAGTAAACAGACTACAACAGAGTTAACAATACTTTAAGTTTGACATTGGTTTCAAAGGCAGAGATTCAAATATTACTTTCTAAATAAAATGTCACTTTCAAAAAGTATAACCAGTAAGACAAAACCTGCAAAGAAGTAGAGAGAATGACATTGATAATATGCAATGAAAGAGCACAATCATGTTTACATAGGGAAACTTAAGGGGATGTTACTCTAAGCAGGGATTTTTAATGAACCCAAAAGATGATCATAGTGTTATTCACAATTAGAGAGAAAAACCTTTCAGATTATACAACCTTTTATCAAACAGATTTCTGTAAGTCAGATTACAAATACCAGTAACACACATTCCATAAGGCCCACTGACACATTAGCTTTACCTAAGGTACCCGTTTGAAAACTATTCAACTATACATTCTCCGAGAAATAAAATCAACTGCACTTCCTAACGTAATAAACATGCCAAGTAATAAACATGCCATACAAAACAATGACATCTGTTATTAAAAGATGATGATGTCAAACCAAGTAGATGAGAGAATAAACGGCAAATATTGCCGAGGCAGACAGCAAAGCAAACAACAAACCCCGGATATACAAACACCGAATTTTCTGGAATTTTTTGCAAAATTTTTAACAAAAGTAGGTCTCTCCTCAGTATTAAGTTAAGACCATCATGCTATCGTCTAGATAAGTAAAAAAATTAAATGATTCAAAACCAACAGTAAAGAATACACCCATTCTTTATTAATCTGTTTTTCTATACAGGTAGGTCTTAATTTTCAAATGCACAGCACGCAATTTAACTCATTTCCAAATAAGGAACTAGGGCTCCAGCTGTGTCAAAGAAATTTGGTCTAAAATGATTTTTGTCACACTGATTATCAAGAAAGCCCTCTATGACATAATATCATAATGCAGCCACCATTTAGAAACACTGTTCCTACCATAAGTCACATTCTTAACGCCATCTGGGTGGCTCAGTCGGTTGAGCATCTGACTTTGGCTTAGGTTATGATCCCACGGTTTGTGAGTTCGAGCCCTGTGTGGGGCTCTGTGCTGACAGCTCAGAGCCTGGAGCCTGCTTCCAATTCTGTGTCTCCCTCTCTCTCTGCCCCTCCCCCATTCGTGCTCTGTCTTTCTCAAAAATAAACAGTAAGTCCTCTATGACATAATATCATAATACCATAATTTAGAAACAGTGCTCCTACCATAAGTCACATCACATTCTTAATGCCAAATAATTAATTACAAAATAAAAGCATACAAGACCAAACAATATTTGGGGGATCCCATCAATTGTTGAATCATACTAAAATATAACTGTTAGCAAATATGTTTGGGAATAGCAATACCATTTAAAATATTATCATTGCAAATTAGAATTATCTGCAGTACTGGCAGAAGGCCAGTACTGATTATAAGTTTATTATTATAAGTGTCTTAAATATTACTGGATAGCAGGAAGGATAGATGGATGGCTGGACAGAAATTCTCAAACATGGGTAAAAACTAATTGGAGTATTTTCACTCCTACACAATAACTCGTGGGTGATGACTTTTCATAATATACAGTCTATCAAACCTGTTAATATTCTTCTCGTCTAAAATATCACTGTTGCATTACTACTGAGTGATATGTTTCACCATAGTGATCACATCAAATACTTAAAAGAAGGACAGTGGTTACTTTAAAACAGTATATTGATTTGATTGAGAATCTAAAGCTGTTTGTCGAGTTTCTTATAAAAATAATAAAGCCTGTGAAAGCCCAAACTACAGGATTTCATCACAAGAAACCAAACTGAATGAATGTCTCCAAGCCCCTGCTCAAATGAAAACGTAGACTGTACATTTAATAAATATTTAATAAGGCAATTGCCAGTACTATAATCCCCGAAACACCTCTGGTTACAAATAAATAATCACGGCCTGAATAATCCCAACTGGCTATTGGAATGAGTGGCTGTCTGTTGTCTGAGCATTACCAGGCCAAGTTTTTGGGCTCCTGGTCATACCTGAGGTCTCCTAAGGAAAACCTACTACACACTCTGATATTTTAAAATGCAAGCAAAATACAGACAGCAAAAATAGTATATTTTAAAAATTCATCTAATGAAGATATTTTAAATATAATTAGAAAAGCTTTATATTTTAAATTTGGCCAAACAGGAATAAACAGTATTTGATTATGACAAAAGCATTGGCTGCACTGGTCATTTCATACGTCTCAATTTGGAGTCCACATTCTCCTCTAGCAAAGATATTGTTGAGCTCCCTTCATAAAGCTGAAGTTTATTTGAATATTTCCATATTCTAAAAATTTGATGTCACCTGGAGTTTTTGTTTCTTTCTAGGGGTGTGTGTGTGTGTGTGTGTGTGTGTGTGTGTGTTTATTCCTGAGCAAGTAGTTTCTCAGCCATTAACTTATGCTTATGAATCAGAAATACAAATATATATCTAAATTCAAATGTATTTTCTGGAGACAGAAATTACTTTTGATTTGATTTATATAAACTGCATTGTGTTATCTGCTAAAACCATCCATGAACAGATTTTCCAATTAATTGTAGTAAAATGTAGGAGAATACAACCAATTAGTTGGCATCTTACCTTTGGTGAATTAATTTTTTATTAATTGATTGATTTTTTTAATGTTTATTTTTGAGACGAAGAGAGAGAGAGACAGTGCAAGTGGAGGAGGGACAGAGAGACAGAGAGAGGGAGACACAAAATCTGAAGTAGGCTCCAGGTTCTGAGCTATCAGCACAGAGCCCGACATGGGTCTCCAACTCATGAGCTGTGAAATCATGACCTGAGCCGAAGTCAGACACTTATCCCACTGAGCCACCCAGGCACCCCTAATTTTTTTTCTAAATCACACTTCCACAAAGGCAATTAATAACCAAGGAAAAGAAATAAAAGATACCTAGATTGGAAAGAAGAAATAAAGGTAATTCTATGTGCAGATATATGACCTTGTATATAGAAAATCCCAGGATGGTCGCAAACACACAAACACACACACAAACAGAACTAGTAAATGAGTTGCACAAAGCTGCAGGATACAAAATACACAAGGCATTGTATTTCTCTGACTTCTACTAGCATAGTAGCCTCAAGTTTCATCCACATGTGGCAATTGGCAAGATTTCCTTCTTTTTTATTGCTAAGTAGCATTTCAGTGTGTACACACACATACCCCACACATTCTTTATTCTTTCACCCATCAATGGGCACTTAGGTTGTTTCCATACCTTGGCTATTGTGGGTAATACTGCAATGAACATAGGAGTGCATATATCTTTTTGAGTTAGTGTTTTTTTCATTTTCTTTGGATGAATGCACAAAAGTGGAAGGAAAATCCAGATCATATGGTAGTTCTATTTTTTTTTTTTTTAGTAATCTCCACACTATATGATTTCACTTATATGTGGAATCCATAAAGCAAAACAAAAGAACAAATAAAACCACACTTATAGAGAACAGACTGGTGGTTAGCAGAGGAGAAGGGGGGTCGGTGGGGGCAAAAATGGTGATGGGGCCCAACTGTATGGTGACCAATGGTAACTAAACTTATTGCGGTGACCACTTTATAGCATACATAAACTCAAAATATTATGTTGTACACCTGAAACCAATATAAGGTTATATATCAACTTTACCTCAACTAAAAAAAGACAGAATGGTAAAAGAATACTAAAATATGTTAAGACGACATACATTTTCCATAAATATCTCCTCACAATCTTAGAAGGCCAAGTGAAGTACAAGGGTGTATCTTCTCCAGTACCCAAATAATAGTGAAATTTTAGGGGGAAAACCCTTGTGTTGAAGTATTTCTTACCAAGGTGACATTAAAAAGAGTAAGTGGCAATTAGTACAGTCACACTGAAGATTTATTGGGTGACTTCTGCAAACTGCTGGGACAAGTCACATCACGTGGCATCAAGTACGTGTGACTGGTCAAAATGGAGGCAGGGCCACATGGCCAGAAGACAGCGCTTCCCATTCTTGTCAGAAGAATAAACCAACTTGGGCCCTGACAGTTACCGAGAGGGGACGAGAGCAAACAAGATGAGCAAAAAAGAAAAATAACCATTGCGTTGGAAAGACTTTTCTCTCTCTCTCTCTCTCTCTCTCTCTCTCTCTCTCTCTCTCACACACACACACACACACACACACACACACACACACAAATGATCCCAGGTACAGAACAAGGAGCAGGTGCTTGACTTGTCTCAAAAAGGCTAACATGAAATGCTTCACAAAAGAGAAAGCTCCTGGAACACAGCTGCTCAACCACAGATGAGGTCTTTATAGTAAACACTTAAGACAACTTGTGACCAATGTCCTGTTATGACACTGTCCACGAAAGCTGACCTGCAGCAAAGCAGAGCAGCTCCGTTCCAACAGTGAAGGCTCAACATGATGGAAGAAGACAAAAGATGCTCACATCTCACAAAAGACCAAAAATGCTGAGGATCCCTACACAGCACACACTGAAATGAGACACATTTCAGACTTTACACTTCTTAAATGGAAATCACAAAACTTGAGCACATCTTAGATTTTCTGCGATTTTTTTACAGCTTTTCTTATTTTAACAACAGGAAGCAGAGAAAATGGAGGCAGTAATATCTTTGAGAAATTAGATGTGGTTTCCTTACAATTAAAAAAAATTCTTATAATGAAAAAAAAGACAGCACTTGTATTTTTCTATACACTAACAATGATGAACAATCTGAAAATGAATTTAAGAAAACAATTCTATTTACAATAGCATCAAAAATAAGAAAACACTTAATCAATGTAACAAAAGAGTAAGGCTTGCACACTGAAAACTATAAAACATCATGGAAAGAAATTTTTAAAAATCTAAACAAATGGAAAGATATTTCATATCCAGGGATGACAAGACGCAAAATTAAGATGGCTATACTCCCCAAATTGATCTACAGATTCAATGCAATACCTACCAAACTCCCAGCTGCCACTTTTGCAGAAATTGACAAGCTGATCCAAAAATTCATATGGAAATGCAAGGGAACCCAAATAGGCAAAACAATCTTGAAAAATAAGAACAAAGTTGGAGGAGTCACATTTTCCAGTTTCAAGTCTTGTTATAAAACTACAGTAATCAAGACAATGTGGTACAGGCAAAAGGAGAGTCAGAGAATAATGGAACAGAATTGAGATTCCAGAAATAAACGCTTGCGTTTATGGTCAATTGATTTTTTGACAAGGGTGCCAAGGCTATTCAGTGGGAGAAAAGACAGTCTTTTCAACATTGCACTAACATAGATAGACATCCACATACAAAAGATGAAGTCGGACCCCTGCCTCACAGAGAACACAAGTGCTATCTGAAAGTGTATGGCTACAGGAGCTGAGCCCGAAAAATAAGCTAAAGCTATAAAGCCCTTAGAAGAAAACATAAGAGTAAATATTTATGATTCTAGATTAAGCAACAGATACTTTAATAGAACACCAAGAGCACAGGTGATGAAAGAAAAAAAAGTAAATAAATCAAGGACTTCATCAAGATTTAAAACTTTTGTGCCTCAAAGAACATGATCCAGAAAGTAAGAAGAGGGCCCCCAGGATGGAAGAAATATATGCAAACCATATATCTGTTAAAGGGCTTGTATCTAAGAATTCTTAGATCTCAAAATAAGTTTTTTAAATCAATTATAAAATGGGCAATGGATCTGAACATTTCTCCAAAGAAAATATGCAAATGGCCAAAAAGCACATGAAAAGATGTTCAACATCATTAACCACGAAGGAAATGCAAATCAACACCACAATTAGGTAGCCCTTCATAACCATTAGGATGCCTGTGTTCAAAAGGACAAATAATAACGAGTATTGTCAAAGATGTGGAAAATCAGAACCCTCACACACTACTGGTGGAGTTGTACAAGGGCACAGTCACTTTGGAAAAGAGTTTGGCAGTTTTCCAAATAGTTAAACATATAGTTCCCATACGACCCAGCAATTTCACTCTTATGCATATGTTCATACAAAAACTTGTACACAAATGTTCTTGGCAGCATTATTCTCATCACCATAGGCAAAAAGTAAAAACAAGGCACATGTCTATCAATTGATAGAGGGAAAAACAAATGGAGTGTCCACACAATGGAATATTACTGAATATTATTGAGCAATAAAAAGGAATGAAATTCAGATATGTGATACAGCATGGGTGAACCTTGAACACATTACACTAAGTGAAAGAAAAAGTGCATTTATATGAAACATACAGAGACACTGCAGCTTTGTGGTTGGCAAGTACTGGGGAAAGGGAGCAACAGAAATGACCACTAATGAGTATACGGTTTCTTTGGAGATGATGAACGTGTTCTGCAAGGAGTCAGTGGTAATCAATGGACAACTCTGCAAATATACTAAAATCCATATAACTGTACACTAAGATGGTGAATTTTATTGTGTGTGAATTGCATCTCAATAAAGCTGATATATCTATATAATATATATATATATATCATATATATGTGTTTAAAAACTCACATGCATTTGTCTCTATACCTGCTTTTTATTTCTTTTATTTATTTTGAGAGAGAGAGAGAGAAAATGCACATGCATGTGCATGAAGGAGAGAAACAGAGAGAATCCCAAGTAGGCTCCACGCTGGCAGCACAGAGCCTGACAAGGGACTCAGTCTCACGAACCAGGAGATCATGACCTGAGCTGAAATGCAGAGTCAAATGCATAAGCGAATGAGCCACCCAGCTGCCCTTATACCTGCTTTTTAAACGCACAAGTATAATGTAACTTGCCAGTAGAAGAAATCATTGTATTGTAAACCCTAGTTTATAGCATCCAGCTCATACTTCAATAATTTCAGCCACTGGGAAAAGAAAATATAACCAAGATGAAATTAAACATTTCAAAACTACACCCTTTAAAGAAGTTTAAGTGGGGGCGCCTGGGTGGCGCAGTCGGTTAAGCGTCCGACTTCAGCCAGGTCACGATCTCGCGGTCTGTGAGTTCGAGCCCCGTGTCAGGCTCTGGGCTGATGGCTCGGAGCCTGGAGCCTGTTTCCGATTCTGTGTCTCCCTCTCTCTCTGCCCCTCCCCCGTTCATGCTCTG